>NC_056740.1:123133321-123173321 GCF_019279795.1 Protopterus annectens | reverse complement strand
ATCGCCTCTGAGCAGGCGGTATGCCACTGAGTTGAGCTGAAGTTTCTTTAACAGGGCAGCATATGGCATCTGTTTGAGCCCTTTGATCCTCTTATTGAGTTACTTTTGGGGTCTTTACAGTTGCTGCATGTGTCTGGTAAGGTACATCCCAAAAGGGGCATTGTACTCAATTATGGGCCTGATGAAGGATGAGGAAAGAGGCACGATGACCTCCCCTGATCTAGATGTGAATCCCTTCATGATTAGGTGGGCTATATAAAATGTTCTTCTAACCACTTTGGCCACGTGGTTGTCAAATGAGAGATTGCTATCAACTTGGGTCCCCAGGTCCCTAATTACGTCTTCTGTACTTAATGGATTCCCATCTATGTGGTAATTTGTGGGCACTTTGTTTTTGCCAAAAGGGATGACTATACACTTTTTGGCGTTTAGCTTGTGACCATGGCTCTGGCACCAGTTGTCTGTTTCTATGAGGCCCTTTGGGAGGATGCTTGTGTCGGCTGGAGAGTCAATTATGGCACCCAGTTTGCAGTCATCTGCGAACTTGGTCAGCCACAGTCCTTCCGTGTTGGCCTGTATCTCTGAGAAATATATACCGAACAAGAGAGGTCCCAGGACTGAGCCTTGTGGGACGCCACTTGTAACTGGTTTGGAGTTTGACATGGCTCCAGCAATTCTAACCATGTGGGTTCTGTCCTTGAGCCAGTTTGCAACCCATCTAGTGACATAGGGATTTATATTTAAGCTGGTGAGCTTATCTATAATGCCCAAGTGGGGTATTGTATCGAAGGCTTTTGTGAGGTCCAGGTAGGCTGTGTGGACCACCTTTCCCTCGTCAATGGCCTTGGTGACTGTTTCAAAGAAATTGACCAGGTTTAAGAGACAGGATCTGCCCTTAATAAAGCCGAACTGGGTAGGATCCAGTGTCTGTAGTTCCCCAATATCTTTATTTATGAGGTCCATGATGATCCTTTCTATAGCTTTGCAGACCAAGCTAGTCAGGCTTATGGGGCGATAGTTTCCAGGATCCATTGAGGCACCAACTTTGTGGAGAGGGACCACTGTTGCTGTACGCCACTCTTTGGGTACATATCCTGTAGTAAGGCTGAGATTGAACAGTAGTTTTATGTTTGGGTTTAGCTCTTCTTGGAGTTCATGTAGGACGCAGCCCGGGACACCGTCTGGTCCCATTGATGCTGTTTTTTACTTTGGAGAGGGCGGCTCTTACCTGAGCATCCGAGATGTCAGGGGGGCAGCACTCTGCTGGGATAGATATTTGCCCTTTTGGTGGGGGGGGGGAGTTTGCGCTGAATCTGTCAGCTAGGATGTTGGCAATGTCTGTGGTTCGTGTATTTTTGTCATTTTGGACTAATTCTGAGCATATCTGGGAATTCCCACCCAGGTTCCTAACATAACTAAAGAAAGCCTTGGGATTATCCTTAGTGTCATGTGCAATTGTTCTCTCGAAGCTGGCCTTAGACGATTTTATGAGTGCCCGTAGTTTTTTGCTAATGCTGATGAGAGATGCTTTCCCATTTTGGGATTTTGCTCTATCATGTAGCAGCTTCCTCCTTCTATTGTATAGTTTGTTTATGGCTGGGGTCCACCAGACAGGACGTCTGCCTTTGGAGGATTGGGTCTTGGTTTTATTTGGGATTGCATGATCCACCCATTCCTGAAGGTGTTCAAAGAATGCGTTTATAAAGGATTCTGTGGTCTGGGCCGTATTTTCCACAGGCCCGGGAGCTTTGAAGGATTCCACCTCAGTTTTGAGGAGTGTGAAATTTGCTTTAGAGAAGTTTTTCACTGTGGTTTTCTGGGCAGGGTGTGGGGTCGGGATGTGAATATCCAGTAAGATTAGTTTATGGTCTTATCTTACCAGTGAGGAATACACTTCTGGTCTGGAGCATAGAGTCCACATGTTGGTGATGATCAGGTCCAGTATGATTTCCCCTCTTGTGGGAGTGGTAACAAGTTGTTCCATAGCATTTGAGTTTATAAATTCTAGGAACATTTGGGCTAGGGTGTTGGAGCTAGAGTAATGCTCCCAGTCTATGTTTGGGTAGTTGAAGTCACCCAATATAATGGTGTTTGGAGAGACCTTCATATTTTCCAGTGTTCTCAGGAAGGCCGAGTGGGGTTCCTGTGTTTGGGAGGGTGGTCTGTAGTAGTCTATAAACTGGAAGGCAGTTTTATCCACTGTTAGTTGCACATGGATAGTTTCTGATGCTTTGTGCTGTGCCACCAACCTGGAGGTGTGGGTATCTTTGATGAATATTGATACTCCCCCTCCTCTTGTGGTTCGGTCCAAGTTTTGGAGCCAAAAAGCATGGTATGATGTATAACCTGGTAGTGCTGGGGTGCTCTCGGGAGCCTTGAACCAGGTTTCTGTTACTGCACAGATATTGATGTTCTCCATGCTAAGGAGAGTTTCAAGTGCATGCATCTTGAGGTTTAGACTTCTGGCTTTGAGTAGCATTACTCTTAGTTTCTTATCCCTTGTGATACCTATGGAGGTGGGTTTGTCTTTTGAGCCTTGCCTAAAAAAGGCACTATGGGGGTAGCAAGAGCCTTTGTCAATATCCGAAAACCCAGGGGTGACAGGTGCAAGCCGTCCCTAGCGAAGCATCGTGGCTTGTCGAGCATGTCATCCCAGGCTGACAGGCATTGGATCCCCTTTGAATGACACCGATACTCAAGCCAATTGTTGAAATTGACCATCTTGTCTTCATATTGTGGCATCATTTTTGGTGAGGGTAAGATGCTACTCAAGGTCAGGGTCATACCGGCCTGGGCTACATGCTCAGAGAGCTCCTCTATGTCTCTTTTCATGTAGTCCAGGGAGGTACGTCTCAGGTCATTCACACCAGCATGGACAATGACTGAGTCATATTTGTACTTGCCTTGTAGTGACCTGTGTGCTTGTGTTATGTGGTAGATCCTAGCGCCCGACAGGCAGCTCACCGTGACCTTCTCCTTGTTCAGCCTGGTGAGCAGGACGTCAGTGTGACTGACAATAGAGTCACCTATTACAAGTGTATCAGGTGTGCTGTTTAGCCTTAAGGGCTGTGACTGTTCGGCACACTGGCTTTGTGAGCTATGTGTTGCACGTGTTTTGTTTTGGGGTAGAGGTTGCTTGGGTGTCTGCTTTGGTGGTCTCTGCTGCTTAGGCAGATTTTTATTTAGAGCCTCGGACTATGTTTTTGTGTGTTTATGTGTTTGGTTTGCTGTCATGGTAGGTCTATGTGAGACTGGAATTGTAGTGAGTGTGGTTTCCTTCTCCTCCTGACTGGTTACACCAGTACTGAGTTGAGAGAGCTTAGCCTCCAGTTTGGCTATATGGTTGCATCTCTCACATGTGTTGGAATTTGTTGGGAGGAGGAGAGGGTTGTCTGTGTACATGAGGCAGTTGTAACATTGCCTCAAGATTCCCAGATTCACCAGCTGGACCGGAGAGGAGATTGACAACTGACCTTTGGACATGCTAGAATAGTATTGGGAATTCCTTTATAATTGAAAAAAAGGGCCAATGATGAACAAGGTACTCAAGGGGAGTTTGTGAGGGTGTAGTGGTTTTAATTTTTTAGTGCTGACTTAGTGAGCAAGTGCCAGGTAACTTAATTGCAATGTGTTACAGGTAACTTAAATGCAAAAATGACAAACAGTAACTTTCTTTCAAGTGAAGCAAGGAAATAGGTACAGTAAGCAATGCAGATATCACTAGGGATTCACAGAAGTGCTGAAAAGCCACATTTTAGGTGAAATTAGCATTTCAGGGAAATAACAAGCAAACAAACAACAAGCATACAAACAAAGTTAGATTCAGCAGGCCTGGATTTAGTCTATGCTACAGCAAACAAGGTGTACCAATTTCAGTAAGAAACAGTTCAAATATGCAGGCACTATAAGCCTTTAACCAGAAATTCCCAGCTAAGAAGGGCAGAGTCCAGCCTCTCCTCCCACAAGAGTGCAGACCATGAACCTTCTTAATGTAAAATAACTGGCCTGAAGCCCAAGTGCTTAAACCAGAACTAATACACTTTTAGAATAACAGACACTGAGCCCTCAATCAGCAGTTCCCAACATGCCCCACATGCATTTTCTGTGAAATGTGGAAGTGTACTTGTGGTCTCTGGAGAATGTTGTGTGGATAGATTGTTATCATCTGATGTGGCATTCCTGACCTCATGTGGTAGGACCTGGCTATAGAACTGAGGTTGTGCCTTCACCTTCATTGACAGCATGATGCAGGTATTTAGTGGAGTTAGTGGCATCTGTCCATGCAGGGCATGTGTATACAGCATGGTATTCCCTTTGTCGGTTACATTTGCAGACTTTACAGTTGTTGCAGGCATCCAGTGGGGAATGTAGCAAAGGACAACTGTAAGCATTTATTTTCTGGGATGGGGCAGGGTGCCATGGCCTTTTACTTGCTGGATAACACACAGTCAGGAGATGTTACACATCACAGTACATTCTGATGTCAGTGGCAGTGTTGTGGTCAACATGTAAGTAGTCCACTGCATTCAGAATGTGGTTACTATCTGTGGGCAATGTGCAGGGAACTACCAATATAGTGGTTGTTGCCTAGCCAAGTGTGTTTGTGTATGAGACATGGGTGGAAAGTGTTTTCTGTGTAATACAAGGGTTGCCTATATTGTTCACCGATCCATAATATCAAATGTAGGGCTATGGATTGTCTACACCAGCCTTTCTGCTGTTTGACATCTGTTGTCCTTGTAAGGTGGACATTGTGACATGTAGTAGGTCCTCAATATAATAATTTAGCAAAACTCACACCATAATGCATCCTGTCATTGCAACCTCCACACAGGATACTAATGACAAACAAACATACTTCTCACTACTGAGATTCAAACCCCTACCTAGTTATGTATTGCTACTATAGTGTACTGAATTTATCACATGCACCACAGTGCTAATTAAATGGATGCTCTCCCAAGGTACTTCTAAGGTGAGGAACATCACCAGCCCTTGTAAATACTAGCATTGAATGTAGTGGATGAGAGAACCCAAAAATAATTTTACCCTAATCACACATTTACATTTGCCAGGAGTGAAGTTTAAACCTCTATCTAACAGCTTTTATGGACCATTATGGTTACACATTTACCATATGTACCACATGCACCACTGACCTGACATGGTATAGGCTTTGCAACCAATACTTGTAAGGTGGATAATATCTGCAGCACTGCTAAAGTCAGGCTCTGAGATGTGTACTGGCTGTAAATGGGGACAAAATCTTTGAGGTACACACTTGCCACAGATGAGATTTAAACCCATAGCTGTATTGTTACTACTATTACATTGTTCTGCATTTAGGGCGCGCACCACAGAGCTTATAGGGCTAGCCCTTCTCCAAAGGTATATTTCAAGGTAGATGACATCAGCAGGCTTGCTAAACTAGGACAATGGGAGATGTAGTGACTGTGAATGGCCTCAAAAGCATTAATCTGTAAACACACACACACACACACACACACACACACACACACACACACACACACACACACACACACTCACTTGCCATGTCTAGGATTAGAACTAATACCTAACTAGTACATTATACTATAGCATTAAGCAAGTATTGCATGGACCATGGAGCTTATAGGGTTGAATTTTGTCCAAGGAGGTATTTCAAGGTGACTGACATCAGCAGGCTTGCTAATGTATGGCAATGGGAGGTGTAGTGTCTATGAATGGCCTCAAAATCCTTGATCTTTGCACACACACACACACAGGTTCACAGTTGACATGTCTGGGATTAGAATTCCTACCTTATCAGTACATCACACTATAGCATTATGCAGTTATTACACATGCAACAGAGCTTATAGGGCTGAATTTTGTCCAAGAAGGTATTTCAAGGTGACTGACATCAGCAGGCTTGCTAAAGTAGAGCAATGGGATGTGTAGTGACTGTGAATGGCCTCAAAATCATTGATCCTTATACAAACAGAGTTTTACAGTTGCCCTGTCTGGGATTAGAACTCCTACCTAACTAGTACAGTACACTATAGCATTACACAGTTATCACATGTGCCATGGAGCTTATAGGGCTAGCCTTTTTCCAAAGGTGTATTTTAAAGTGAATGACATCAGCAGGTTTGCTAAAGTAGGGCATTGAGAGGTGTAGTGTCTATGAATGGCCTTGAAATCATTGCTTCTTACACATACAAACACAGAGTTTCACACTTGCCATGTCGGGGATTAGTGCTCCTATCTAACGAGTACATCACACTAGAGCATTACACAGTTAGTGCATGTGCCTCATAGCTTACAGGGGTGAATGTTGGCCAAGGAGGTATTTCAAGGTGACTGGCATCAACAGGCTTGCTAAAGAAGGGCAATGGGAGGTGTAGTGACTGTGAATGGCCTCAAAATCATTGATCCCTACACACACAAACAGTTTCATAGTTGCCATGTCTGGGATTAGAACTCCTTATCTAGCTAGTATGTTACACTATAGCATTATGCAATTATCACACACGCCATAGAGCCTATAGGGCTAGCTGTTATCCAAAGCTATATTTCAAGTTGAATGACATCAGCAGGCTTGCTAAAGTAGGGCAATGGGAGGTGTAGTGTCTATGAATAGCATCAAAATTATTGATTCCTACACACACAAACACAAACAGCAATTTACAGTTACTATGTCGGGGATTAGAACTCCTACTTAACTATTACATCACACTATAGCATTACACATTTATTGCATGCACCACAGAGGTTATAGGGATGAGCTTTCTCCAAAGGGGTATTTCAAGGTGACTGACATCAGCAGGATAACTAAACTAAGGCAATCTGGAGTGCAGTGTGTGTCAATGGGCCATAAACCATTCCTCTGGAAACACACACACAATACTCAGTCACACACAACTTTACATTTGACAGGACTGTGTATATGACTGCTAGATAAATAATGACTTGTACTGTCATGTTACACAGTTATCACAAGCACCACAGACACTGTAGTGCTGAGGGCTATCAGAAGCAAATGTCTACAGTGATAGACATCGGCACATCATGTGATATTGGTCAATTGGATGTGTGGTGGGTGGGAGAGGCCTCATGATGAAAAGCTCATTGTCACTGTCTCTCTCTTCCCCACATCTCTGTTTGTGTATGTTTGACCTATTATAATGTGTTGTCCTTGGATATATGTGTGTATTCCTATCCGATGTGTGTGCAAAGCATGACTGGTGTGCAATGTGGTGTGTCTGCACAGAGATTTGCAACTGACATATATTTATAGTCCACTGTTGTTGTCAGACATGGACTTCATTTCTAAGTGTGGGAGCATGCCCAGTATGACCCTTATGTATTTTGTTACCAGACATGGGCTTCATTTCTCTAAGTGTGGGAGCATGCCCAATATGTCTTTCTGTATTGAATGTGTGAATACATTCCAGTTAAGTTGTACTCCAGTGCAGGCATTTGTGTTCTATACCTACAGCTAGCAACCTGTTTCTGCAGGATATCTGTAGATAGGTTGACAATATGGAGTCACAATGAGCAAAGGATAGTGGGATACTGTAACTAATTGTGTCTGTGCTGCTTGTGCTACATGGTTTTGGTGTTAGCAGAGATATTCAGACATATGTACTGTTTTACACCGTGATGTATTGCATCATCAGCTACTGACATATATACTTATTTTCTCACAATACTTTCCTGGGGAATACAAGATGAATGAAGCTGCGTACAGTATTATGGTCTGCAGCCTACATATTCTTGCACATTCATGCCATTCTGGAGAGGAAGCTACAGATGCTTGCTGATGGGTCTCAGTAAATAGCCCAACACCTTGGTACTGTGGTGGTTGCGGATCCCATGCTTGTACATCTATTGATGTGACAGAATGGTCATATCCTGCTGTGGCCATACCTCTCAGCTGGACAGATTCATGCCTTCTTATTCTTGCACACTCATGCCATTCTGGAGAGGGAGCTACCGACGCTTGCTGATGGGTCTGAGTAAATAGCCCAGCACCTTGCTACTGTGGTGGTTGAGGATCCCATGCTTGTACGTCTATTGATGTGACAGAATGGCCATATCCTGCTGTGGCCATACCTCTCAGCTGTACAGATTCATGCAGGTTACCCAGAGGCAGGGCTCATATATCTGGTCATTTCCCATTCACATTGTGGTTTACGAGCAGGTTTGTAGCTACCCATTCCTGGGTTTGCAGGCAGGGATAGTATGGGCACACATCAGAGTTTTAGACTTTACAGGCTCCATGGCATCCATGCTTCTACCCCCCCCTGTTATTCTATCCTCTTCCTACCATTATGCAAGCAATAGCTGATAACGATCCCTATAGTTATCACTTCATCCCATCAGTATTTAGGGGTTGGTCCACAGTTCATGCAGTATAACATAGTGGACATGCTACTGGGATTTGTCAACATGACCTTGCATTTGTGTTCTGTGAACTGTCTTATGTCGTTATTTGGGACTCCATGTGATAACATACATTAGCAGTATGGGTGAGACACAGGCCTTTGACAGAGGACTGTAGGTAATTTGGTAGTGATACAGGCCATCTGTAGCAGGCCAGTGCATTCTTTCACTCCTACAGTCCCAGGCTGCAAGCCACTGGACTCCTCTGTGGTGACAGGGTAGGTGTGCAAGGTGTTAATGGCAATAGTTTCTGTCCTTATTAATCCATTGGTGTGGATGCTGGCAGGGTGCTGCTTACAGCCAGGGACACTCCTGCATGAGACACCTCTTCAGCATGCGGCATTCTCTGGGTATTCCCATACAGAAGTGGGAGTCATATTGTACTCATTCCAACAGCAGGGATATGACCTGTGAGGTACCTGTGGCTGATGGAGGGATGAGCTGAGTGCATATGTACTATGGAAGCTACTTACAGCTGACTCACAGATATACATGTGGCATTCCCCTTATGCTGGCTTGTTTGGGGACATCAGCATTTTCTCAGTACTTCATAACTGTGCATTTTGTGGTTTGTTAGTGTTTGGCCAGACTACATAAGTATTCCATACTACACAGACAATGAATGTGCTTCTAACCTGTATATACAATTCCAAAGGTGTGTCCATTTGACAGTAACATTTTATACACTGTCAGTCTAGGGTCCTTCCACCTGTGTACTGTGTGTATGTCTAGGCCCACGTTCATGCCATGTCCATCTTTCAGATGCTGACAGATATTACAACCAAACAATTAGTATGGATTACTGCTGGATTGGGTCTTGCTGGGATGCATTGTGTTTGGCACAGAAGTTGTCAGAACTTGACCCTGCCATCAACGGTACTGGCCATAGGCCACCGGGACACAACCCTCCATGCCTACATGCTGACCACTTCCAAACAATATACAACACACAACAGCCTAACATGCAGAACCCTGCATATTGTACACATGTAACAATCTATCCTGCTAATTTGGCCAGCTCAGGTAATCTATGCTCCACTGTTATTAAACCCACACATACATGTTGCTACATAGGATTGTGGTGGTGGGGGGGCACACCTGACAACTGTAAACATTTGCGATGAATGTACTGGTATTTCAGGTACTCTGTTGGCTTCCATTTCATTCTGTATTCTGACCTATCATGCAGACTAGAGGCATATCAGTGTAGTACTGATCTTTGGTTTTATTAACCTATATGTCAGTTTCAGACTTCTTACCCTTCAGAACTAACATCCAACTGCCTGACCTGTTGTAGTCTGTCTGTGTAGGTCTGGAGGGGGGCTGTTCTCCATTGCCATCAATTGGAGACCTTAGCACAGCCTTTCTTTGTGGTCATCTACACCTGTCCTGCTGGCTGAGACTGTTGTTGGGTATGTGAGCCTCACTGACATGCATGTGTTTGTCCTATGGACACACATTTGGCCCACCACATGTCCTGCAGTGGGATTTGTCACCTTGTCTAGTACTGCCTAGTATGTAGACACCAGTATATGTTATGGATTTCATGCTGTCCATATAGGTGTCTACTATCTGCTGCCATCCCATTCAGGCACCCGATTAACTTGCATGCTCACATCTGTACCATAGATACAAGTAGCAGAACATACTACTCCATTCAGCAATTGATAGGAAGAGTGATTTAGCTTGTGGCTGTGCCAGTATTGATGATGGTGCTGGAGGGCTGACTATGTCAGATGCACATAATATACTCACTATACATGGTTAAGCACAAGTAGTGTCATGTTTGGCATCCCTTTTACTGTATGTGCTAGTCAGAGAAAGGTGTTATTCTATGGGTTCCTACTGTGTCAGTGTATGTGCTATGCGTTGCCTCTTTGTCAAAGCCTGGGCATACTGGGCATGTCTTCTTCTGCCTACAGGAGCAGGCTCAGGTTGTTCCTCCTCTGAGTCAGTCTGTGCCTTTGCTGGCCTTGGTAATGGTGAGGGGCTGTGTGGCCTTGCCCCATGCTGTTCCTGCTGCAGCTGTTTATGCAGCATCATATTGTGTAGCATAGCACATACAATGAAAATTTCTGTACATGTAGCTGGAGAGTACTGCAAGGCTCCAACAGATATGTCCAAGCACTGGAACCATGACTTCAGCATCCCAAACACATGCTCTATTATGATTCTGGTTTGTGCGTGTACCTCATTATGGAGTTCTTGTTCAGGTGTGTGTGCATTTCTGATGGATGTCATCAGCCTTGTCTCCAGTGTGTAACCAGCATCCCCCACTAGGTGGCCATATGAGATGTCCCAACTGGCAAATCTCTGGTACAGCTGCATCATATGCCAGATGTGGGAGTCATGATAGCTTCCAGGGCTGCTAACACACACATTCATTATAATGCCCTGGGCATCACACATGACCTGGCAGTTGAAGGATGGGAAGCCCTTGCAGTTTATGTAGACCCTACCTCGCTCACCGGGTGGTGCTTTGATGTGTATGTGCATGCAGTCTATAGCACCCACTACCTCAGGGTATTCTGCTATTTGGTGGAAGAGATGCATATTGCTGGTCAGCACCTCAGGGGTGTTGTGGAAATATATGTGCTCACCGGCATGTTCTGACATGGCATCCATGAACTGGTGGAGTACCCTGGATGCTGGTGCCTGTGAGATCCCCATATCTCCAGCTGGCCTTTGGAAGGTACCTGTGGCTAGTATTCTTAAACCTACATATACCTTGGTATCCACTGGGATGGAATCCCCTTTGTTGGTTCTGTGTGAGGGGCATGGCCGGAACAGCTCAACAATTTGCTGTAGGAGGTCCCTCTCCACCCTACAGCACTTTACTATCTCCAGCTCATGTAGCCCCTGGTAGGTTATCATGGGTCTGTACATTCTTCTCCTTCTCCTCACTGTGGGTTGGTCATCAGCATTCTCATCCTCACCACCCTCAGCCTCTTCCACATATTGATTTATGAGAGCAAAAGCAGCCCCTATCATTTTGTTGCTTTTGTTAAGTAAAATTACCCCATTTGTGTACACCGGTGGTGTAGAGTTTGTGGGAAAAAACAGAGTGAAAGGTGTTTGCATAGTTTATAGTAATGTGCTGGGCTGGGCTACTGACTGTGTAATTGACTGATTATGATACATTTCACCTACCATCTATGCTAGTTCTCCTTGATTACCTTCCTACTGCTGTTTTCCCTTCCCATTGCCTTCCTGTTTAAGCCCTAAGGTGTGCTACGCAAACCCAGTGCACATATGTGAACGGTGTTGCTATTTCTTGGTTTATTTATTTATTTTTTGTTTAAAACCTGGTGTGCGGCACTCACACCAGTTTAGGCAATGAAAATACTGCTAGGCAGCTTCAGACACACCCCATTCCTTACCTCTGCTTAGCTAAGGGCAAACACAGGCCACAGAGCTCCAATAAGCTTACAGCATACATGACACACCCCCTTATGAAGTCATCTAGCTCTTAGGCTTACACCATGGTATTACTGCACCTACACAGTTGGGTGCAAGCTAGCACTGAGGGGAAATCTGTGATTCAGTATCATTCCTCTCATTTGGATAGAATTGACTGCTAATGCATGGTTACAAAACCGACACTCAGCCTTCTCCCTTAGCAACCACTATTCCATGGTCTTGTTGTGTTATGCAAGCCACTGACTATTATGGCAAAATGATGATTTTGGTATAAAAGCTTATTTACAGCTTTTTTATTATCTTCTGGCTGATCCCATTTGCGCACCACTGCCCTACACTTAAACGGACAAAATTGGCCATAAAAAGTTATTTTTTATAATTTTAAAACTCGTTTTCATGCCTATGGCCATATATTTGGCCTTGGTATGCCTAACCTTATAATACATGCTTTTTTATGAGCTGTCATGCCTCCATTTTTTAGTTTGCAGAAATGTATTCAGCTATTAGCTGAATACATTTCTGCAGTCTACACTATTCCTGCATGGACACCTGCCTGCTTCCTGGATCACTAATTCACCTCATTTGCATGTTTTTCACCAGCAAATGAGGTAATTAGTATACAGGGGTTGTGGCCATGCAGGAATAGTTCAGGAGCACTTGTGCACATCTCAGGAGCTCATTCCTGGATCACACATCAGCCATATTGCCTACATCAGCATTTGCACTTTTCCTGCACACCATGCAGAGCTTGCTAAATTCTGGGGGCAGTCTTTTCACATTTAAGAGAACAAGCCTGTGGCTTGCATTAATATTTACAAATGACAGAATTATCTACAAAATTCTATCTGGCTAGGCTGGCAGCCTTCACCTATCTTCACAACCTCATAAAATGAAAAACAAATATCTGCAATAATTCCTTTTCAAATACTGTTAGCAGCATAAATACATTTGCTAAATGTGCTATTTTCTCCCTTTAGTACTGAATTTTTCAAATAAGCCTTTTTTTCTGAATGATAAGTTATATGTTCTCCAGAAAAAAACAGGTTGGTTTTATTTATTTATTTTATTGTTTTTTATCCCATTGAATTCTACTTCCAATTTTATTCCCAAATTGTATAAGTAACACAGAAATTTCATTCATTGTAAAATATATACCACCAATCTTTTACTATATCACCAAAATCTTTACTATTCTTTTTTATTTAAAGTCATCCCTATTATCTCTACTCATTTGTGAAAATTATTACTTATTTTATCCAAATTTTGTTTATTGCAATTATTATAATGTTATCTGCATATGTTAACAGAAATGGAATTCTTAACTCTTCAGGTATTATATACCCTGCCTCCTTCATTTTGTAATTGATTTCACATACTATCACATTTATCACTAATGCAAAGAACATATAACTTATTGGGCATCCCTGTCTTACACCACTCTTCATATGCAAATCTTGGCTTAACAAGCCATTTTCAATTATTAATTTATTATTATCATTATTATTTTTTTTTTATTTTTTTTTACCATACACTGACATACATAATTTCCTAGTCTTCTCATTATATTCTTCATTATCAGGAAAATGTCCAGTTGTATCAAATGCCTTATTAAGATCTCCTACCATGATTTTCACTTCTTCTTCTCTATTCATAATATCATCCACAATTTCTCTATCATTAACAATTCTTGACAACCTTTCCCCTTTGAACTGTATATATTATCTTCTGTAATATTTTCCATTTTAGTTTCAAATTTCTTTTGCAGTATTTTCATAAAGATCTTATATCATTATTATTCAATGCTGTTGGTTACCAGTATTTTAATTGTCTTCTATTTTCCTTCTTCAATATTTATTTATTTACGTTTGTTTACTGGGAAAGACCGACTGGATACAGATCCATTTTCAGTGGAGGCCCGGGGAGAAAAAGAAAAAAAAATGCAGTACATGAGAGAACAAAATATAGAACATACAATTGATTTTAATACATAATAGGTTAGAAGTTAACAGTTTTAGTTAGTACAGTAGACAGTCATTGAGGTACATAGTAAAAACATTGACATTGAAACATTAAAATATGAATTTAAGTATTCTACTACATGACTCTATACAAAAAAACTTTCATTTAGACATTTATTCATAATATTTATTTTTTGCCACTCCATTAAATATTTTATACATGTCATACTCTATTCCACCTGGTCCTGGAGCTGAATCTAGCTCATATAAAGTAATCTCCTTTTCCAACTCCTTATCCTTATTTTCTGTTAATTTTTTGCTTTCCATATTATTTTCATTACCTTCTCTTTTTTGTTTAAATATTTCTTGGGCATATTATACTGCACTGTTCAGAATATTTTACTGAGTTTTTTTCTATTTCTTCTTTGACATGTTTTATTTCTATCATTACACTACCATCTTCCTTTACTAATCTAATGAAGTAACTTGAAACTTCTCTTTTCCCTTATACAATTTGCTTAAATAACAATTCTTGTATATTTTTTTGATTTGTTTCATGTCTTTATCAAAGTACATTATATTATTGTTTTGCAAATCTTCCAATGTATTGTTAAATGTTTTTATATTTTTTCTTTCTTTACTTTTGTCACATCATATTACCACCGTAAAAATATATATTTTTCCATAAATATCATCTACCATTCAGACCAATTTTTATAAAATGTTTTCATAGTAATATGATCTTTGCATAACTGTATTACTAATCTATTTCTTCTTCATTCCATGCTTTCTCACTTATCCTTTTTATTCCTATGCCTATTTTTATATATTCATTGTTTCCTTTATCTCTAGCTATATTACAAGATGATCAGAAAATCATGTTTCAACTACCTCCCCTTCTCCTATAACTAAACATTCTGACACTATAAAATAATCTATTTCAGTTCTAAACATACCTCGTTTATAAGTATATGAATTCTTGCCCCAGAGTTTTAACTTACTACATCTTATAACTTCTATTATGCTTCTTATATCATTTCCTTTCTTTTTATGCTTGCCTCTTAAATCACAATTAAAGTATTTTGTTATTATAATATTCATATTTATCACTACATAATCTAAAATCTGATTAAATATTTTTCCCTTTCTTTACAATTAGTAAAACATACAATGTTATAATTCTATATTATCATTCTTTCCATTTTAAATCTACAATGGTGAATCTTTCCAATTTTTCAAAGTTACATCTAATATACTTACTGTATTGCTACAGATTACTGTTATTCCAAAATATCTCTCATTTCCCAAATTCTAGATTATCTTTCCTTGTCATAGTTTCTGTGTTTGTAATCCTTTTTCGTTTGTTAAAAATCGTGTGTTTTCTAATATACATACATCTACATCACATGCATTAAACCATTCCAAAATCCCTATTCTACTTGCTATATTCTTAATACTATTTGCATTTACAAAAAGCACTCTACGTGTTTCATTTTCCTTTAGATTCATGGTATAATAGCTAATTACTAGACTAGCTGCCTTAATGTGCAATTCTAAGCCTATCCAATTTCCATCTCAAGGGTGAGAATCAAGCACTGCACCTTGTGTCTGTGAGTCAAGCACATTAATAATTATACCAGCCCCCAATCACTAACTGTACATTCTTTTTCATCCATTTCCTTTTTTTCTTTTGTACTTAAATTATCTTCTTTTTTGTTTGTTACCCTTTTACCAATAGAATTATTTTTTTTCTTTTACTGTCTCCTAGTTTCTCTCTTCCTCAGCACTTATTTCAGAGCCTTCTAATATGTCATCTTTATTATTTTTTCCTCGTTTAATTTTTCTTCTATTTATACTACTTACTCTTATTTTCATTTTTACAATCCTTCTATAAATGTCCAATTTTGTTACATTTATAACACTTCAATTCATATTTTTGCATTGTGCCCCATTTTCCCCACAAATATAAATTTTTTTACAATGATTACTTACCAAATGACTTTCTTTACCACAAAAAAAAACATGTTTTGGGTTGTCCCCGGTATTTTATGATACCCCTATCTCCCACCACATTTATCATGCTTGGTATATAATTGTTTTTCTCTTTCTACTTTTAACATTTGCCAGTCCATAAAACCATTTTATCATAAACTTTTACAATGCCCAATACTTCTTTACATAGAGTTTTCAAATATCCTTTATAAGTCTCTCTTTTTTTATCACATAAAACTTCCATGGGTTACAGTCTTTCTTTTTTCATATTCTCCAAGAAAATGTTGCATTTGAAAGAAAAATGTCTCAAATATAATGTTACAAAATGTCTCTTTGTTAATAAGACTAAATGTTCTTACCTCATGTGCTTTTACACCCAGTGGTGTGCAGTGTGTGATCCATGTTCTCATATCTAAGGGATACTGCACAACACAATTGATGCACAAAGTGGCTGGTCTGTTCAACTCTTCCCCCAATATTCTACATGTAGTCTGTGTTACTGCCTTCAACTCCATCCATGGAGTGAGTTTGAGGTGGAAACACCCAGCATATTTATGGGAGGTGCAAGGTCTCCAAAGAACCCCACAGACACAAGGGAAACATACAAACTCCATATAAGCATTTGCCAAAATTCAAGATCAAGCCTTGTACCTAAGTCAAAGTATTACTAATGTTCATGAAATTAAAAGTGTTTCAGTTTTTGATGTTAGGCAGAAGTGCTCTTCACAGCACCCGCAATGTGCTCAGTATTGCCTCCTTCTGCAATTCATATGGAGTTACATGTATTGGTAACATATCTAAGTACAATTGCAAAATCTTTTTTATAAGACCTATTACTCCTACTACTATTGGAACTGTCTGGGTATCCTTCTTCTACACTGCTCTCATTTCTGCCTGCAAATCCTGGAATTTTATGACTTTGCATCTCTCTCTCTCTCTGTACATAAGACTCTGTAGTCACTGGGTGTCACATGGACTATTATATCTGTTTTTTTTTACATCTATTTTTTGAACTGTTGGTAATGGGTGATCCCATGTGATATAAAATTCATTATTTTCTATAATACTTTGTGGCTCGTGTCTCCAATGTTTTTCAGCTACTTCAATATAATAATGTTTGCAAAATCTTTAATGAAACAGTGTTGCCACATTGTTATGCCTTTCAATATACAGTCCTTCTGCCATTAGTATATCACAACCAGCAACAAGATGTGTGACTGTTTCCAATTCTGTTTTAGAAAACCCGTATTTGTCTGTTTTCCCACATGTTCAATGGATATTGTAAACCAATGTGTATGTAGTCCACAATCTTGGGCCACAATTATTAACCTTTCATCTTTTGGATTAAATTAACCAGTAACCATTCTTGCATTTGATCCCAGTTAACATGAGTTTGTTCCAAGAGTTTTCTATACTTACAATTATATTTTGCATTTTTCACATTTTTTGCCTTCTCGTCCAATCCTTCACCTTATTATATTCTTTGTTTTGTTTTTTGGCACATTCAGTTGCTTCCTGATTTGTAGGTACTTCTGGTTTGATTTCCATTTCCAACCGACACTGATATGCCTCTGCTAAACTGAGCAGGGAAGTCATCTTACACTTATTCTCCTCATGTTTTAAAACATTCACTACATTTGAATCTTGTGAGGTCAACAGATACCTATGCAGTTCTACAATTGCAGAGCAATAAATGTAATCAGTTTTGAGGAAGCTCATACCACCTTCAGAACAGGGAATATATAGTCTTGGTATAGACGCTAAAAAGGAAGAAAAGCCATCCTGGGCTGTAATGCAGACTAAAAACAGAGGTTTATAGATCAAATGCAAAAGATAGCAGCCTCCAAAGTTGTCCAAACCAAATAAAACACTTTAATAACAATTGTTAAGTGCTTTTGTCCCAATACCACAAAAATGAGACTTCATCAGAATAATTACACAAAAATAGTCACTCCTTATATAGAAACCACATATAAATTAAACAATCTAATAGCATCAGAGTATCATTGCCTCATCTTAAAGAAACAGCAGACACATATTAAAGCGCTGTTCAAATACCCTTTCAAAACAAAACATTCTCAACCCTTTATACTGTAAATATATACATCCTAAATTGCTTAATCAATGTTCAACTTATTTAAAAATTTATGATAAATAGCATCTCTTTTCTTCAAAAAAGGAACAATACTCAGATTTTCATTAAATCCTGGGGGACTTGTGGCATTTAACTTAAGTTGCCACTGTACCACTCTGATTTCTAAATCCAGTTCCCACTTGTCTTGCTATTCAATGATTTTTATAAATCATTTGATTAACATGAACCATCCTTCTTGTTTGCCTGTCCAACTGATACAACATCTTTTGGGGCCAGTTACTCATTCCAAAACTGTAAGTTAGGACAGGGAGAGCAAATTGGTTTATAGCTTGGAGTTTGTTCTTAGATGTTAACATTGTTTTCAGTATTAATTTTAGTTTTCTAAAATATTCCTTACTAAGTTTTTTCAAATTTATTCATCCCCTGGATTCTCAAAAGCCTGCACGGAGTGCAAGATGAGTGTGGTAGCTCACGCAGGCAATATGTCTGCCGTGCAATCCAGGAACAGCCAGCAGGAGCGTGCACAAGAGCTCCAGCACTAATCTTGCATGGATTAAGCTCTGGTATGCAAATCACCTAATTTGCTGGAGACATCCATGCAAATAAGGTGATATTGCAATCCAGGAAGCTTTCAATAGTCCATGCAAGACAACTGCAATCTGCAGAAATGTACTTGGTTAATAACAGAGTACATTTCTGAAAACTCCAAAATGGAGCTATGACAGTTCCAAATAAAGGCTGCATATTATTGAGGTAGAAGGCCATTGGCTTTGCAAACTGTTTAAAAAATAAATAAAACAACTTTCATTTTTTTCGCCAGTCTCGGCTGTTTAAGCATAGGTCAGCTCTGCACAAACAGGATCGGGTGGAAAATAAAAAAATAAACTGAAAATGAGCATTCTAACAAAAATCAGTATTCTGCCATGCAAGTGAATGGCAGGCAAAAGACAACCTGGCCAGTGAGTGGTGGTTGCTAAGGAAGGAGGCTCAGTGTGGACATGTAACTATGCATTCGCAGGCACTCCTATGCAAATGAAGGAAAGGTTAATGAATCCCAGATATTCCCAGTGTATGAGGCAGTTCCCAAGAGTGTAAGAGTATAAATAGCTGGGTGCAAGACTAGGATATAGGTGACAACATGGGGGGGGATGTCAGGAATACTGTAAGCGGATTGGAGACCTGTGGCTTGGGATTGCTCCTAGGTTAGCGCAGCTAAGCTAGGGGTGTGTCTAAACCTGCCCAGCACACTTTATAAAGTGTAAGTGGGTGTGTGAGCCACGCACCAGGTTTTACAGGAGGAAAAAGGAAGTTAAACCAGGAAAAAGCAGCTTTATGCACATATGAGCAATTCATTTGCACGGTGCACACACAAGCTTAAAAAGGGAGGCAATGGGAAGGGAAAACAGCAGTAGGAAGGTAATCAAGGAGAACTAGCTTAGCTGACAGGTGAAATGTATCAGAATCAGCCAATTACACAGGCAGCAGACCAGCCTAGCAAAGCACACCACTATAAACTATGCAAACACCTTTCCTCCTTGTCTTTCCCAAAAACTCTGCACCACCAGTGTATACAGATGGGGAAATTTTACAAAATGAAAGCAAGAGAAAAAATGTTAGGGGCTGCTTTTGCTATCATAAACCAGCATGCGCAAGAAGCTGAGAGTGGTGAGGATGTGAATGCTGCTGAGAAACCCACAGTGAGGAGACAGAGAAGAGTGTACAGACCGAGGGTAACCTACCAAGGGCTACATGAGCTGGAGATAGTAAAGCACTATAGGGTGGACAGGGACCTCCTACAGCAAATTCTTGAGCTCTTCCGGCTACATGAGCTGGAGATAGTGGAGCGCTATAGGGTGGACAGGGACCTCCTGCAGCAAATTGTTGAGCTGCGCCGGCCACGCCTCACACACAGAACTAACAGAGGGGAACCCATCCCAGTGGATACCAAGGTATGTGTAGGCCTAAGAATACTAGCTACAGGGACCTTCCAAAGGCCAACTGGGATATGATGTGTATTTCACAGGCATCAGCATCCAGGGTACTCCACCAGTTCCTGGATGCTATGTCAGCACATGTCGGTGAGCATGTATATTTCCCCATCACCCGTGAGGCATTGGCCAGCAATATGCATCTCTTCCTCCAAATGGAAGAATACCCTGAGGTAGTAGGTGCAATAGACTGCATGCACATATGCATTAAAGCACCACCAGGTGAGCGGGGTAGGGTCTACATCAACCGCAAGGGCTTCCCCTCCATCAACTGCCAGGTCATGTGCGATGCCCAGGGCATAATAATAAATGTCTGTGCTGGCTGCCTTGGAAGCTACCACAATTCTCACATCTGGCATCTGACGCAGCTGTACCAGACATTTGCCAATGGAGACATCCCACACGGTCACCTAGTAGGTGGTGGCTAGATACGCACCGGAGCCATGGCTGATGACATCCATCAGAAATGCATACACACACGAACAAGAACTCCATAATGATGCACATGCACAAACACGAATCATAATAGAGCATGTGTTTGGGATGCTCAAATCATGGTTCCAGTGTCTAGACACATCTGGTGGAGCCTTGCAGTACTCATCAACTACATGTACCCAAATTGTCCTTGTATGTACCATGCTACACAATATGATCCTGTGGAAACAGCTGCAGCAGGAACAGCATGGGGCAGGGCCACACAGCCCCCCACCAGTGCCAAGGTCTGCACAGGCACAGAGTGACTCAGAGGAGGAACAACCTGAGCCTGCCCCAGTAGGCAGATGGAGACATGCCCAGTATGCCCTAGCCTTGGCAAAGAGGCAACACATAGCACATGCACTGAAACAGTAGGGACCCAGGGAATGACACCTCTCTCTGACTCATACATACAGTATAAGGGATACCAAATATGACACTACCTGAGCTCAACCATGTATAGGGAGTGCATTATGTGCATCCAACATAGGCAGCCCTGCATCACCACCCTCAATACTGGGACACCCACATGGTAAGTGACTCACACATGCCAGTCGGGGGGGTACATATCCAACAACAGTCACAGCCAGCAGGATAGGTGTAGACAAACACAAACAAATAATGTACTATGGCCTCTGAATGAGCCGCATGGGTAACCCCTACCCCAGCTATACACAGACAGACTACAGCAGGCCAGCTAATTTGATATAAGTTGTGAAGGCTAGGAAGTCAGAAACTAATATGTAGTTAGTGAAAGCTATGATCTGCAGTACACTGGTATGCTTCTAGCCAGCACGATAGGTAAGACCACAAACTGAAATGGTGTACCTGACATACCAGTACAGTCCTAGCAACTGTGTAAAAGTGTAAGGTGTGCCCCACCATCCTATATACACTTATAGTAACAGTCAGATGTGCCCCCCCACTCCTGTGTAGAAATGTAGAAACAGTTTGGTGTCCCCCCCCGCTATGCTGAAATGTAGCAACAGTCAATGCCAAATGACTGATGTATACCCTGCAGACATAGCATGCTACCTGTCGGTGTGCAACACAAAGGTCAGCACTGCAGTACAAACCACCTGGACTTGATCCACACATGCAGTATAGATGGCCATACTGGGCATGCTTACACACTTAGAGGAATGAAGGCAATGTCAGTCAACAGCATACTGAAAGCCCATACTGGGCATGCTCACACACGTAAACACAAGAAGGCCGTGTCAGCAAACAGCAGTGGACCAGACATATCTGGCAGTTGCAGTTCTCAGTGCAGACACATGTCAGTATG
This sequence comes from Protopterus annectens, assembly GCF_019279795.1. Lineage (NCBI taxonomy): Eukaryota > Metazoa > Chordata > Ceratodontiformes > Protopteridae > Protopterus > Protopterus annectens. The sequence continues at coordinate 123,151,679 of NC_056740.1, read as the reverse complement.
CACGACTCCTGCCTTGCACACACAGTGGATATGAATACAGACATATATGTAAGGGCAACACATTATAATAAGCCAAAGGTAGACAGACATAGATGTGTTGAAGAGGGTGACTATGACAAGGAGCCATCTGGGCCTGTCCCACCCAGCACACAGTCAAATAGCCACAAACACATGAGGTGCAGGTGTTACTCACTGCAGATACTAGCCACCAGTATCTGTCAGCATGACGGCATATTGCATGTGTCAGCTGTGCAACATGACAGTACAAGGAAGTTGCCACCTAGTAGCTGTATACACGTACCTTTGGCATATGACCCAGTGTGTGCCCGCATGTGGCATGTCAACCCTTACATGAATGGGTTACGGCCCATGCCCACACCGCCCTCCCCATAGCAGTATCATGGCAAGCCTGCTGAGGACATCCAATGTGAAATACACCTTTGGGGGAACTGTAGCTCAGTAATCCCCATGGCGTGTCCCATAACTGTGTACTGCTGTACTGATAAACTAGTTAGGTAGTAGTCTTAACCCCAGACTTGGCAACTGTGTGAGTGTGTGTATGTGTGCATGTCTCGGTCTCTGCCTGTGTAGAGAGAAATTCTTTCTAGGCTACTCACACTCAGTACAGTTCATATACATAATACTGGCAAGGCTGCAGATATCATGCACCTAGAAATACACCTCTGGGGAAATCATAGCCTAATAATTTCTGTAGTGCATCTTGTAACTGCGTACTGCTGTAGTATGATAAATGTAGCTAGGCAGGTGTTCTAACTCCAGATCTGACAACTGTGTGAATGTGTGTGTGTGTCTGTGAATGTGTGTGTGTGGCCCCTCCTTTGTGGAGTGGAATAATTGTTGCTGTGCGCCATTCTATGGGCACATAGCCTGTGGAGAGGCAGAGGTTGAACAGTGTGTTTAGGTGGGGGCTTAGTTTGTTATGTTGTTCATGCAAGATGCAGTCTGGGGCACCATATGGCCTCACTGACGCTGTGATTTTGGCTTTTGAAAGGGCTGTTTTCACCTGTGCATCTGTGATTTCTTGGACACTACACTTTTCTGGTATTGTTGTGAGCCCTTTTAGGGGTGAGAGGGGGATGAAGTTTGCACTGAATTTATCTGCCAGGATGCTGGCAATATCAGTGGGTTCAGTATATTTTGTGCTATTTTGCACTAGCTCAGAGCATATCTGCGAGTTGCCACTTAGATTCTTGACATAGCTAAAGAAGGCTTTATGGTTATCTTTTGAATCCTTGGCTATTTTTCTTTCGAAGTTAGCCTTGGAGGATTTTATGAGGGACCTTAGTTTCTTACTGACACTGATCAGGGATGTCTTTCCTTCTTGGGCTTTGCTTTTTTTCTGAACTAGTTTCATCCTTCTATTGTATAGCCTGTTTATGGCAGGGGTCCACCAGACTGGTTTCTTTCTCTTAGGGGAGTGAGTCTTGGTTTTGCTAAGGATGGCATGATCCATGCATCTTTGTAAGTGCTCATAGAGTGCATTTGTAATGGTTCCTGCATCATGGACACTGTCATCCTTTAGTGTGAGGGGCTGTGAAACTTACCACCTCTGTCTTAAGTAAGGTGAAGTTTGCTATAGAAAAGTTTTTCACTGTGGTTTCCTTGGTTGGAGGTGGTGGTGTGGTGTGGACATCCAGAGTGATTAGTTTATGATCTGATCTAACCAGTGATGGGTTGACCTCTGGTGTGGAACACCTGTTGCCCATGTTGGTGATGACCAGGTCCAATATGTTTTCACGTCTGGTAGGGGAGTTTAGCAGCATTGGGACTGTAGGGGCTGGGGTACGGCTACTCTCCATGTCCAGGACATATGGTTAAAATATATTTACATATACCTATCCAGATAGCTATATATATATATATATATATATATATATATATATATATATATAGATATATATATATATATATATAAAATGACACATGCACTACATGTCATGGCAACCACCCACTATAAATCCCTATAGCATGTGGCCATGGTCCCTTCACATTTCCTGTGTGATGGACAGCCATCCTGTGTGTGGGCATCAGTGATACAGGCAGCAGGTAGCAATACCTGTTACAGGAGAACATGCACACTCAGAGCGGACACATATTTGTAGGAGGTTCAGGCACTACAGACAGACTGTGGGTAGACCTGTGTAATGCTTTGCATAGTACTGGTGTTGCAGGGTGTGTGTGTGTGTGTGTGTGTGTGTGTGTGTGTGTGTGTGTGTGTGTGTGTGTGTGTGTGTGTGTGTGTGTGTGTGTATGTACATACTAGTGTACCTTGGAATGCCGTCTGTCTGCATAGGTCACTACTGTGGGCCTACCTCTTGCTGGGCAGAGGTATACCTATCATGTGTTGTCCATCCATCACACAAGCCCTGTGTCAACTATGACACTGGCAGTATGTGTGTTGCATGCTACCAGTACATTGCTACATCCATGTCTATATCTAACCTCAATTCCATGACAAAGGGTATGTTGCAGACTATCCTGTAACACCAGCATCTTGCTTAGTGTATGGCAACAGTGTTCCACATATATGCCTGTATTCCAGCCTCTGTCCCCCATCTATATACCAAGCTCTGCACATTTGTCATGCTGTTGGGGGTTGTTCCGTAGTGGGCTGTGAGTATATCACACTGCCATTGCTGCTATTAGTACACTGAAGTTGTATCCCCCGCACATACACTGGGACTGGGGCCATATATGTGTGGGTGTCACCTACACAACACATGTGTGCCCTTATGCATTGCAGAGGACAGTGTATGTAACAGTGGTATATGGTCTTGTATTATTGAGTCCAGGTGAGGAGCACCATAAATGACCTAGGCTGTTACAAATGTGGGGGTATCAGATGTGAGCTGCCACAAAGAATTTGGATGTACAGTACCATATACTCCACCTATATTGCAACTACTAACACAACTTTGGGTACTGCAAACCTACTGCCTCCTGCAATACAGACTGTTCTGTGCGTTATGCCTTGTTATGTTCCAGGTACAACCCATTTGATCACAAAATGTCTTTACCTCCTACAGAGATTGTACAGAGTGAAGATAGAGGCTGCTGAACTACACACCTGCAGTACATACTGTTGATTGTGTGGTACCCTGTGGCCCAGTCTGTCGGCACTATTGTACATTCTGAAAGGCTTGACTTGGACTGCAACAGTTGTGAACCTTTCCAGACTACTGTATAAGTGTAACTGTTTCACAGTTACAGTACTCCGTTTATATCGTTGTCAGTATTTGAACAGCTATATGATATAGCATATAGGACCATTATAGTACACAATTAAAGGGGCCCCATTTATCAATTTATCAGACCTGTGTGTGGTGTCTTTACTATGACCTTTCTATGGGTATATGTTGCAGGCAATGATTGACATTTGTATGTTTAACCCATACAGTGTCCAGTTGTTCAGGTGTTAACTGTAGGCATACTGGCTGTTCCATATTGTGTGCACCTCCTACATACGTATCAGACTGTATATATATCTGCATGTGTATGTGTAGTCATATGTATATATATATATATATATATATATATATATATATATATATAAATATATATATATATATATATATATATATATATATATATATATATATATATATATATATATATATATATATGTATATCTGTATCAGCATATATGTGCATGTGTATCTGTATCCTGGGGACGTTGACGACTTCCACATATTACATGCCCTGTGGGAGGCAGACTGTACTTTGTAGTGTATTGCAGGGTGCAGGTGTTTGATGTGGGGGGATGCTTATTCGTGCAAGACGTATAGTGTGTGGAGCCTCTCAACCCCATTAACGGTGTATGTGGACATTGGTGTATTTGTTAATCTGCAATTGCTAGCTACAAATGTATAGCCATATATACCTATAAAGATATATTTATCTACTAACAAATATATAGGTATATGTGCATAGATAGTGATATATATGTATATAGAAGTTGCAAAACAACATATATATATATATATATATATATATATATATATATATATAAAATCTACATATATGAATACATGTGTATCTATACATATATGGGTATGTTGTATCTGTTAAGTTTGCACTATAGTTACACACACAGACATCTAGATGTTGGTATACATTCTATGCACTGTTGCATGACAGGACTGCTGATGTGTTTCTGAAACATTGAATATCTGTGTATCTGTCATGGCTTAGTGGTACATCGGTTTGTCTAGGGTGCGCAAGGTCCTTGATCTGAGCATTGCCAGAGTTGTTTAATTTGTTGCTGGCCAGAACATGGCCCGTTGGATAGAGAGTGATTAAGGCACCATAACGCAGTTGTAAGCAGGTTTGTGTGTTCTGCCCAGCAACAAAATAAACAGGTCCTGCAAGTCTCGTAACCAGGACCCTGCACACCATACACAAAGTGATTTACCACTAAGCCATGCGTAATCATGATGTTTCCACATACATATCATCCAGCCCATGTATACAACACTACAGGGAATGTATTCCACCATGTAGATGTATTTGTGTGTGTATATGTATTCATCATTGAATGGATATAACATATCTATATATGTAGGATATAGGTATAGACATATCTATATACATGTACGTATACACATATATATAAATATATAGATATACATATATATATATATATATATATATATATATATATATATATATATATATATATGCCAATACATACAGATATACATAGATACGCATACAGCCAACGATATATATGTACATATCCACATGTCCACATATAGACAGCACTAGGAATGCATATATGTCAGCATATATATGGCTCACCTTTCAAAGGGAGAAATCCATGTGTCCGGAAGCTGGTAGGCCTAAAGTATGTTCTCAACATTGCACAATCCTGCAATACATGCATAGAATGTGCAATGTGCGAGTGTCAATATGCATTCGCTCATTGCAGATTAGGCAATTTGGTTGTGGATGCCACTATAGTGAGAATGGGGAATAATTGCCTATCCCCATTGTAAGTGCACACTAGGAGTTCGTATATCACAGTAGGGGGGTTTGGGGGGGCAGCCCCCCAGAAGGGGGGTGCAGGGAGTCATGCCCCCCTACCATTATGATATGTATTCCAATTTGCAGTTTGAGTATCAGCAAAAGTGCCTGTAGAACTGCAGTTCTCTTAACTGTGGTGCAGTAAGAAATGACAGGTTAGTCCTTTCTGTTTGCAGAAAGGGCCATTCGAAGGAATGATTGTCCCTATGTCAAAGGTGAACACATATATATCAATATAGGCATATATGGACATACATCTGTAGATGGAACTGGGAATGTAACCACAACATATATATCCACATGCACCATTGATGGGTTTGAGAGACTCAAACAACATATATCTGGTATGGATAGGTTCCCCCCCCCCAGCCAAATACATCTGGCCTGCAATACAATACCAACCTTAGCAGATCCTATAAGCAGGACCCTACACATCAAGGGCAGTACATGTTGACAGTACTCCATCCCACCTGTAGGATGTAAGGCTAGCATTACTAACATATCATGCAGTACAGTCAAGTGACATGTCATGCTTGGGGGAACCCCCTGGGCAGGTGACATATGTAGTTGGGATCCCTCATACAATCCAATAGCCCTGCAACTGACAATGGTTTCACCAATGTTGGCAAGGACATCCACAAACCCACCATGTCAGCTGGGAACTACCACCCGGTAGCCTGATGACCATGGTCTGCAGGGACATGGAACATACCAATAATGAACCCATGGCCAATGTCACTGGTTATCGCAACACATGTGACCCCCACCAATGCTGGACTTTTCAAAGGCAGAGAATACAACCTGAACCTGGTATACCTCCTCAACCCAGTCATGACAGGTGTAGATGAGGGTTAGGAGGTGCACAATGCCTATGAAGATCATAGCAAGCTTTTGTACACCATCCTGCTTGTAGGAATGTGTGAAGTTGTTATGGGATTTAGCTCTGTTCACAGGATATGTTTCCACCAGGACTGCTTGGCATATGTCAAAATACCACAGGCACCATTCCATGGGCATACAGTCCTTCACAGGTCATAGATGTGTCAATGCCCTCCTCCACACTGTTGAGGTGTGCAGCACTACTGAGGTTGCTATAACTCACTGGGTGTGGCTATTGTGGACACGACTGCCATAATTGCAGTTACTGTTGCATCAATCCCCCCACATAGCTGTCTATAATACTGTACAGTGTATGTAATCATATTGTTATTTGTTGTCTACACCATTCACAGTAGTCGAGTGCCTCACACCCTCCTAAGGGCATTGGCTCACACATGTTACTTAGATGAGGATTGCAGTAGAGTGGGGAGAGGGACATACACTCTGCTGTTAGCATGTTCAATGTCATCCACATTGCAGACTGCATATATAGTACTATGTGGTTGTGCCTATCCTGTCTTGGTGGGATTACATATGCAACAGATGTGTTACCTGCATGGGGACATACCTCCATGTGTACAGTCCTGTACCTGTACTGCATCCTAACCAAAGGCACTGTGTGTTGCACCCAGCCATGGCATGTGTACCACCCACTACACTTACTGGTGTCCACTGCAGAAGGCCTGCTGGCACCACTACACCCATCAGCCATGTGGCACATGGACAAACACAACACAATCTGAACAGATACCGGTGACAACAATACAACATTGTTAATTAAAGCTATGATGCATCATGGCTGCACAGCTACACCTTCCAAGATATTAGCATTTCACTTTACTGCTGACAACATGCTACACATCATTCCATTGCTACACTGTTGTACAGTCACCCTGTGTGTCAGAACCATGTTAGCCTGTCCCTGCATCGATGTTATGGATGTCAGGCAGTGGCACAGGTATCATCATATGCACAGGGAGTGTTGTTGGTTTTCCAGAGGCCTAGGCCGAGCCATACAATTGACAACATGTGTGTGTGTGTGTGTGTGTGTGTGTGTGTGTGTGTGTGTGAGGGGGCTGAGTATTGTTATGGGCTACTGGTGATGTTGTGTGTGCAGGTATGGGGTTTCTCTAGGTTCATTGTTTATGTATGTGTGTCTGCATGCACACAGTTCCTTCATGTGGCTGCCCTATATAGGGAATTGTGGGACAGCTGCAGACTGTACCTGGCAGGGTTTGCAGTTCACCATCTCTGGCCACGGACATGGGACCTGTGCTTGGCAGGAGTGCTACAGGTAGTATCAGGTACAGAGCCAGAATGAGTACTGTCCCCCAAGTTTGACAGACATTCACTGGATCCAGGTCCCTCCTGTGACTGACCAGGGCCACATGCATGTGGTCTACTCTGACGGGTTGTGGACAGCCCCCTCACAATGCTGGGGCTGGTACTGCCACTACGGGAGTGGCTGGGACTGTTTGGATGTCCACGGCAACCTCCAGCTGCTGGTGTTGCTGGCACACATCCATGTGGCTGTCGGAACCATCCCACCCTGTCCTGACGCATGAACATGACATTTTGGATGAGATCAAATGTCTCACCTCCTCGTCTATTCATGACCTCGGTGTAATTACGGATGGCACCTGCTAGGTCATGGATGCTGTCAGTTACAGAGGTGTGATGAGCCCTCTGCACCCAAAGACCCTGCCTGGTGTACCGTTCCATTCATGCCTGTGCCTCCATGACAATCTGAAAGATGCATGTGGTTGTAATAGATTTTGCACGTCTGCCAGGTGCATGATGACTAGTAGTGCACCTATGAGCACCCCTGCACATCTGCCTATGTGATACCCCACCAGACATCTGGCTATGGCTGCTGTGTCCTGACACATGTGCCATAGATAGCACACTGTCCTGGCCCATGCAAACTGTAGGCTGTCCCTCAACTAGGGCCAATGGTGATGAGGTGTGTAGAGGAAGTGTGACTGTGTGCATGGATGGAGTGGATATGTGTGGGTTGTCAATTGGTGGCCCAGCTGCAGCCCCTGATGACCTTTCCTGTGCCCCAACACACCTATCTTTATGGTCACTGTATCAGTGACATCAGATTCCCTGTGGGGGGGCCCAGCCCCACCTTGCCACCTGTGAGGGGAAAACAGGGAACAGACTGTAAGACTTGTACAACACTGCTAAACAGTAAATACACACACACACACACACACACACACACACACACACACACACACACTCACACATGTGTGCAGACATGGCCACACCACAGACATACACACATGTAGTCGACATACATGGCAACCCATACACTACACCAGACAGCACCTACAGACAGTTCCCCCAACCCCATAACAGACACAATAGCAGGCAATGATGCAGTACAGTATCACACATATACCTTTAATTACACACATGTCAGCATGCAGGATATGTGGGGCAGAACAGCATGTAGTGTAAATGTAGTCAATCCCCATTGCCAACATTATACATGGCTGTGATGCATGGCTTCTGTTTGTAGGTGATGGCCCTCCCCCTGGAACCCATTTCCACAGCATTGCTGTGCATCTGTTCAGCACCCTGGAATGTACTGTGCACCATACCTCATGGGTGTGCACACCATTGCAGGATGTGTCTCTGTGTGTCAGGTGTGTTTCTGCTGCTGCTCACAGCCTTTGTGTGTTCCTGGATCATGTGTGGACACATGTTTAGTGACTGCTTGATGTGTATTCACATAAGTCATCATCAGTGATACATGTATGAGTGGTAGATTACCATTAGACTAACCACAGAGACATTGTACTGTACCTATGATGAGTGTAAAGACCATTATTGACCATGATTGGGCCCTGGTTGATGTTGCCTGCGGTACACATAAGTTCATAAGTGAGTACTGTTCTATTGGTCCTAGGGGCCTACATAAGCCTAGCCATAGGAGTTCCCTGCCATGCACCACCCACTAATGTTATTCCCCTGTGCTCCTGAGCACACACATGTTACCCAGGGTGTATTCCCCATTCCCCATCCAATTGACAGGTGTTTCGGTCAAGAGGACCAATGAGTAGCATTGCCTGACATGTATGGGTAGTCTGTTCCAGAGTGTGGTGATTCCTCAGGACAGGGCTCTATCCCTCCAGTATGTTCTGTGTAATGTGTTGATTAGGTTTAGAACCCTGGAGCATGTGTTAGCAGAGGGAGTGGGATGTCGTTGTATGTAGCACGTTCAACTGCTCTGTGTGTGACATAGCTGTGTATGTTGGGCTGATGTCAGCAGTGCCTGGGAATGTGCACTGGAGTGTAGCCACAGTTGTCTGAGATAGACTGTGCATTGCATGTGTCTGAGGCTGGTAATCCCATTAGTGAGGTGTGTGCTGTGTCAGTGCACATGTACAGCATGCATTATGGATAGGTGTGTTAGATGTGTACATGGCCTGCACCTTAGCTATGACATGCACAGTGAATTGCCAAGCATAACCTTAAACCATACTCACCGGCATCCGGCTGCTGCCTTGCTGGTATCCCAGAGGTACCTACATTGACATGGGATAGAGTTGATGTCAGTGGCCACAGCTGTGGCATTGCTACAGGGTGACTGCAGTATTACAGTACAACAACAGCTGAAGTCCACAGTACTGTGGTTTATGCATTACTGCTTATGGGTACTACACAGCAACATACCCCACATCTCACACATGCATGGTCTACCTGTACAGATGCACACACTACAGTAGTCTACTGATATGCCCTGGAACCTTACCTGCATGTTCAATGTGTGGTGTGTGAGTAGCACCCACCCCATGACCATATAGGTCTGGAGCTCTTGCGGGTGCTACCAGGCTGATGAGCAGCTCCTCCACTCTGGTGGGGGGGATGGATGTTATGCCCCCCCCTGTTGCAAGGTGGTCACCCCGCACGGCAGTAGCACCACGTCATATTTCCCAGAGCAGGTCACTACAATAGTGGCAGACCTGCTCATAAGTTTGGCTGTGCAACCCCACCTCATTCACCCTGCGGACCACATCCGTCCACATGGCTGTTCTCTCCTGCTGGTCCATGCTTGTCCATGAGAAGAGAAGCTGGTAGTTGTGGATGATGCTGGTGATGATGATCTCCTTCTCAACGGCACTGTGTATGGGGTTTCCCGGGTGTGCCATACTCCCTGAAAGATATAATGATGGAAATATGTCTGAGCAACTCATATGTCAAGTTTACCATAATACAATACACATATCAGTCTCCTGCCACCATATCAGCTCCAACATAATGTTCACACTACGCTAGTGGCATGTTCCTGGTATGTGTGCCATTGGGCCATATATTGTATTGTACAATACTTTCTGCTATGTGGGTATAGATATGCTCCCTGTGGGGACATTAGAGTTGCAGGGCTGTTACAGGGTATTTCACCTGCATGCCATTGTCACTGCCACTATGTTTCCACATATGCATGTGGTAGGCCTGATATGTGATTGCTAATCGTGCCCACTGAGTGGCGCACACCTACAGTTATCCCACTCCACAAGGGAGGATCCACCTTGGATCCCAGGAACTACCATCCCATCAGTCTGACAAGCCTGATTTGCAAGGGCATGGAACGCATTATATGGAACTTATAAACAAAGACATTGGCAACCTTCAGACACTGGACCCCACCCAGTTTGGGTTTGTGAAGGGCCAGTCTTCTCTCCTGAATCTGATTGACTTCTTTGAATCAGTCTCCAGAGCTGTGGACAAGGGTAAGGTGGCCCACACAGCTTATCTGGACCTTGCCAAGGCCTTCGACACCATCCCCCACTCTGGAATCATAGATAAACTTACTAAGCTGGGCATAAATCCCTACATCACTCGATGGGTTGCCAACTGGCTTACTGACAGAACCCAGACTGTAAAAGTAGCTGACTCCAAATTCAGCTCCAGACAAGTGGCAAGTGGAGTACCTCAGGGTTCAGTCCTGGGGCCACTCTTATTTGGCATCTACTTCTCTGAAGTACAGGCCAACACTAAGGGACTCTGGCTAACAAAGTTCGCAGATGACTGCAAACTGGGAGTCATTGAATTCCCAAATGATGTGGATATTCTACAAAAGGGCCTTACAGAAACAGATGCTGGGTGCCAGAACCATGGGCTCAAGCTTAATGCCAAAAAATGTATAGTTATCCCCTTTGGAAAAAAACATGTACCCATGAATTACCACATAGGTTGCAGGACACTAAACATCGAAAGTGTTATGAGAGACTTAGGGACACAGGTGGACAGTGGTCTCACTTTCGATAACCACATCACCACAACAGTCAGGAAATCCTTTTATGTGGCACACCTCATCACTAAGGGCTTTTCATCAAGAAAAAAAAAGGTCATTGTCCCACTGTACTCATCCCTCATTAGACCCATTATAGAGTATAATGCCCTGTTTGGTATGTACCTCACAAGACATCTGCAACAGCTTGAAAGGCCACAGAAATACCTCACTAAAAAGAATCACAGGCCTAAAGCAGATGCCATATGCTGACCATCAAAGAAAACTCCAGCTATACTCTGTGGCATATCGTCTACTCAGAGGCGATCTCTGCTTAACATACGAGGCCATGTCAAACCCTGAGCTGTTGGACATGTTCTACTTAAAGAAATCCCAATCCCTCAGAGCTACACACTCCAGGGATCTAAACCTTGTCATCACAATGAACAAAACATGCTGGAGGGATAGGTTCCTGACCCAGAGACTCCCCATACTCTGGAATAGACTGCCCATACATGTCAAGCAGAGCACCTCATTGGTCCTCTTCAAAAGGAACCTTGATGATTGGATGGGAGATAGGAAATTCACCCCGGTGATCATGTCAGTTGCCCTGCTAGACGGGTCCAGAGAAGTAAATATTGTGGGAAGAAATATCGGGAATTGTTATGGCTAGGCCTGCATAGGCCATAGGGCCAATAACCTAGTACCACCCTATGAACCTATGAACACATCTGCCATTCTGTAGTATTGGGGATATCTATGCATGCTGTTGGACACATTCTGGGATTGTGTGGACTATTACAGCCCACATATGTTCCATGACAGTTACACACCAGTATGTGTAGGGGTTATTTGTCAGCAGGAACACCACTCCAACCTAATACGCACATTACCAGTCCACATCACATCCATGGCCCACCATGGAACCTCATTATCTACTGTTCCATCACTACCTTCATGTGGAACCACCCCAAGGGATGGTGCCTCCTCCATGGAGCACACACATACATGTGTCTGTCACCCAGGTAGGTCACGGGTATTGGGCATAGGGAGGTCCACAGTGACATGGGGTATGTGCTACATCACCTGGAGGCATGCAGTACACATACACAAGGTTCGACATGCATTTCCCTCCTGCCCAGCGCACAGCCCAGGCACCTTTATGTCCATGTAGATGCTGTCATGACTGTCCAAGGGTGGGCACCATGTTCCGTTTGTTCCCATGTGGGGGCTCAATGGCCTCCACATTCCAAATGTAACTATCCGTCCACAGTGTTTAACTGCCATATGTGTCATATACAAGCCCTGTATGCTGTCATGTTTGTCACCCAACCAGACCTACATACTAATATGTGCCTAATACCCTTCACCAACATATATATCCCACCATCCCATACAGTTGCACTGTATTCCCAACATGGGTCACATGCCTCACTCCACACTCCATCTTGCAGCCATGTACTGGTGTGTAGGTATGTTGTGTATTGATCTGTGATGTTCTCTCACACATGTCATGGTAGGGAAAATGTATTGACATGTATATATATATTTTACACCTGCATATATATATATATATATATATATATATATATATATATATATATATATATATATATATCTACACGTCAACATACTCACACACACACACACACACACACATATATATCTTTCTGTATATATATATATATATATATATATATATATATATATACACACACACATATATCTGTCTGTATATATATATATATATATATATATATATATATATATATGTGTGTATATATACATATGTGCATATATGTGTAGATATCATTTTGTGTTGTTTATATACCTGTATAAATGTATAACTGTTCGAGGTTCTGTACATATACATAGCTGTGATTATGCATCACACATATATGTATCTGTATGTGGGGTGCATTCGAACATCTGGACCAACACTCATGTACCCTCTTTAATTCACATCTAAACTGTTCTGCCTTGCTGCAACACAGGCAGGTGTCACATGTGAACACAGACAAACATTATGGAGGTATATATGGTGACAGACTTTTGATAAGCATATTATACTGCTATGGCAGTTGGGCATGCTATGCTACACTTTAAGATGACTGTCCTGCAGGTGGTGTGGTCTCTCACCCATGTGTCTATCATGGCGGTATTAATACCTCCACCAGCCATTGGCCACAGTAATTTACAGAACACAGATATCTTGGGTCACATCTTTACCATTCACTGCTAGTCTGCACATTTGACAGGTATGTCCCACTGCCCTCAGGGACTGATACTACTGTCCAGTGCATTTGTTGAGCACAACATAATTACAGGAACAAGTACTGATGGCACATATACATCTTTTCACAGTATACATCCTATTATTCTATGCCATATACTACATGCCAGTAAATGCATATCTGTTTCACATACCTGTTATGTTGTTTCCACTGTAACACAACCCTGAGCTTTGTGAACTTTCTTGAAGTTTTTTATATTTTCTCTCTCTCTCTCTCTCTCTCTCTCTCTCTCTCTCTCAGTCTCTCCAGTAGAGTGATTGACCTGGTTTGAATAGATTGAAGCATGCTTTTGTTGGTATTGCACATGATCAGGTGGTGGCCTCTGCACCAGTCAGTGTCCACCAGTTGCTAATTGTATGCAGCCTGTTGTGTAGTACTTCAGATAACCACTGTCATGGCAACCCCGTACTATAAATTGCTGCCTTTTGTGGGCATTATCCTTTTTCCTTTACAGTATGGATGACATCCTTCCTTTGTGTGGACATCATTGTTACAGACAGCAGGTAGCAATACCTTTTACAGCAGAACCTGCAGATACATGACAAATCCACATTTGGGTAAGGTTCCAGACCTACAGACAGCGTGAGTAGTGTTGTTGTGTGCAATGCATCTTGCTGTTCTTACAGGGTTTCGGTCTACATGTGCTTTTTCAAGGAATGTTGTCCGTCTGCATACCTCTTAACTGTGGGCCTATCCGTATGATACCAGGGGGCTTGGCTGTTTGCTTTTGTCTGTGCACCACACAGGTATTGTCCCAAATATATCTGTGGCATTCTGTCTGTTGAGTGCTATCAATACATGGCTACATCCATTTGTATTTCAATGTCGTATCCCTGCATAAGGGTATGCTGCAACGAATCCTGTAAAACCAGCAATTTCCAGGGTGTGTAACAGCAATAATGCATATATGGCCCTATGTTCCTGCCTCTGTCCTCCACATATATGCTGTGATACATGAAGGTTTGTTAGGTAATGGCCTATTATTATTTACCGTTAGCATTACTGCTATCATCTCAGTCATGTCATGAACTCCTACACCAACTGTTGGGCCATGTCCATATATATGGATGTAACAGCTAGAAAACACATATGTGCCCTTGTACATTCCTGAGGTAAGTGTGTGGTACACAGTGTTCCATGCCCTTGTACAGCCTTTTAAGGGGGGGTTCTGTGCCATTAACCTAGGCTATGGCACCTTTTCAGTGATATAACTGTTAAGAAGAGGGGCATTCATTGTGATAGTGAGCTGTTAGGTTAAGCAATGTTATGTACAAGATACTGTGACATTAACACAAGTGCTATTTTTTCCCCTAGGGATTGACTACAGGGTGTAACTGGAGGCTGCTGAACTACATCTGTAATTGTTGATTGTTATGTATCCTGAAGGCAAATCCTGTTCCTACTGTTGTACAAATTGAAGGCCTTGGCCTGGACAGCATAGTATGGTATATATACACATTGCTTGCATCTACTGTTTCGTGTGGGCCTTGCATTCATGATTGATTACATATTTCAAACCTTATGTGGTGTCAGTACTGGCATACATTATTGGATAGTACAGGAATAAAGGTAATCTATGTATGCATCCCTGTGTGTTGTGTCATGTCCTTTGAATTGTGGGTGGGTATATGTTTAATGTCAGTATTCTCATTTGTGGGAATGCTTGCCACACTACACATTTCACAGGTGTCAGTTAAAGGGCTTGTGGCTGAGGAATATACTTTGCACCCAGTACTTCCACACTACTTCTACATATGTATGGCTACTGATACTTTTTGTGTGCGGTTATTTCTATGTACCTATATATATCTTATATGGCTATATATATATATATATATATATATATATATGTGTGTGTGTATCTATAGATATATACATCTGTGTATATATATATATATATATATATATATATATATATATATATATATATATATATATATATACATACATATGAACATATGTGTGTGTGTGTGTGTGTGTGTGTGTATATATATATATATATATATATATATATATATATAATTGCTGTTATATGATTATTTGTGAGTCATACATTAATATATATATCTACATATAGCTGTCTATCTGTTTACATTTACAGATATATATCTGTCCATATGTCCATGCATGTTTGTCACATATTTTCGCCTGTCCCTCATTCACTTGGCAATTGTCATGAATGATCGCAGCGCTGAAGTCAGTAAATAGTGGCAACACTTTTGTGTTTCAGACTTCATCTCCTTCTACATATGAGTTCTAATGCATATAACTGTGTAACTAGCAACATTTTATGTGTAACAGAGCATTAGTTGACATATATCCCTATTTTTACCCACAGTGTGACATACTTTGTCCAGACTTCTTTCATTAAGAGGTTATGTGGTGTGATAATAATACATTTCCTGTACTGTTGACTGATTGTGCTACTGGATATGTTTGAGAAAACTTCAGGTTATGTATATCTGCCATGGTTTATTGGTAAATCACTTTGTGTATGGAGTGCAGGATCCGGGGTCCGAGCCTTGGAGTGGCAGTTTATTTTGTTGCTGAGCAGAACAAGGGACATTGGCTACAGAGTGATTGAGGCACTCTTAAGCAGTTGTAAGCAAGATTGAATGGGTTTGCGTGGAGCTAAGCAATGCCTACACAGGTTAAGCAATTCAGCAGCTAACTGAGAATAAGAAACTGTAACCAGACTTTAGCAGTGCTTATCTCTGCGCAAACCCACACAAACCCACGTACAACTGCTTTAAAGTGCCTTAATCACTCTGTATGCATTGGCTCTTGTTCTGCCTAGCAACAAAATAAACAACCTCTGCTAGGCTAGAACCCAGGATCATGCACACCATTGCTAAAGTTATGTACCTCTAAGCCATGTCAGATATACATAACCCTGCTGTATTCACAAACATAACATCATGTCAAGTCATTCAACAATACAGAAAATGTATTCCAACATGTAGATGTATGTATGTGTCAAAATATGTTAATGTCTAAACAGATACAACATATTGATATATGTAGATATATATATATATGTGTGTAAGCAGATATTTATATCTATATAGGTATATACAGGCATACATCTGTGGATAAAGTGGGAACATACCAGAAACATATATATCCACATGCACCATTAATGGGGTTGACAGGCACAAACAACATACATCATGCACGAATAGGTATTCTCCCCCACAGCCAAACACATCTGCCCTGCAATACACTACCAACTGTTGCAGATCCCATAACCAGGACATTACACAGCAAGGGCACAAGATGTTTACAGTACTCCACCCCACCTGTATGATATCAGGCTGGTATCAGTAACATGTCATGCAGTACAGTCAGGCTCATAATGACACCCATTTTGCAGTCATCTGTTACCATTGTTAGACAGAGTCCCATACTGTTGGCCTGTACTTCAGAGCTGTAGATGCCAAACAACAGTTGTCCCAGGATTGAAACCTGAGGTACTCCACTTGTCACATGTCTGGGGATGGATTTGGAGTCAATTACACCTACAGTTTGGGGTCTATCAGTAAGCCATGTGGCAAACCATCGAGTGGCATAGGGATGTATGGCCGGATTAATATGTTAATCTATGTTTCCAGACTGGGGGATGGTGTTGAAGGGCCTGTAGAGCCTGCTATCTATGCAGGTACATATGTATTCCCACATAGGAGATGTAGCCAGTGTTGAGTCAGTCTGCCTGTAGCTTGCACTGTGCTTTGTTACATGGCTAACAGCTTACTGCACTTATCCCATGAGATATCATGTCCAGATACTTGCCAGATGTACTGCTGCCCGGCCACCATAACAGTCATGTATGTCAGACAAAGCAGTGGGATGCTGTTCAGATGTATGTCAGTAACTAGTGGATAGTATGTGGCCATTGCAAATCTGTACCAGCAGTTATTATGTATCAGGACAGACAGGGGTGTATGAATGCATAACCTATGGGGACAAATGTATACCAATATGTACATGTTATACCCATCTACATGGCTGTTAACATCCACATTGACAGGCATGTTCCACATGTCCTGCATGAAGGGTTCTATGTATACCCCTGGACTGACCTGAGTGTGTCAGACTGTCCACATATATTGGACATATCGCAGCTGTAGTCCACAATGGCATTACTGTGCTAGCAGTGGTACTGTACTATGATGACCTTAGGATGTCTGTAAGTAGCCAATGGTGCACATGTTAACAGCAGATGTGGCCTCCCACACACACCATTTCTGTGAAGACAATCCCTATTATAGTAGCAATAGTCTACAAATATACCTGCACTACATATGTGACATCCCCTTGCACTGAGAGGTTGGGACTATTGGGGCTGAGGTAGGGCTCCACTCCATGTGCAGGACATATGGCGAACATATATGTATAAATAAGTATACATATATCCATATAGATATGTACACATACACATATCTTCCTTACTGTATGACATCTGTTTCACACATATGTGCCTGTGTTCCACCCTCTGTCCTCCACCTACATACCAGGCTTTGCACATATGACATGCTGTCAGGGGTTGTTATGTAGTGGGCTGTGTGTATGTCATGTTGTCATTCCTGCCATCACTCCACTGCTGCTGTGTCCCCCACACATATAGGGGGTTTGGAGCCATATATGTGTGGGTTTCACCTACACAATACATGTGTGCCCTATTGCACTCCAGAGGCCAGTGTATGTAACACTGGTATATGGACCAGTATTAGTGAGTGTATGGGGGGTGCACCATGACTAACGTAGACTGTTACAACATGTGTGGGTATCTGAGATAGGCTGCCTTAAGGTATCTGGATGTACGTTACCATACAATCCACCTTGGGTAAATGCAGGCCTACTGCCTCCTGCCATATGGGATTTTCTGTTTGTCAGTGTGATT